>NW_024541548.1:0-21969 GCF_016758755.1 Suillus discolor | reverse complement strand
CATAGAAGGCGGTTGCGCAGGGCCGTAGAGGATGGGGAGGAAGGCAGGGAGAAGGGAGAAGAGCGAGAGTTGGACATTGCGCACCCACAGGTCTGCCTTGGAGTTCTTGAGTACCATCTCGAAGTAGACACCTGCGAGACCGGATGTAAAGCAGGCAGCAGTGACCGCACCAAAGCCCTTTAGTGGGCTCATAATATGGATGTGTAGAGGTGCCGCATCATGTGCACTCCCCACTCGAATCTCCCGCATTCCGCTATTCGATGCAGTCGTCTGCACCTGAACGATACCAACGCCAATCGCCAAAAAAAACAAGGATAGCCATTTCGTCGAAGATAGCGTCTTCCGGAGGAGGATGACTGAGAACGCCGCAGTAGTTAGGATCTTCATTTGATATGCCACCTGAAAGGACGCCACGGGCAAATTGCTGATAGCAACGAACTGTAACGAGTTCTGCACGACGTAAAGGACGGCTGGTATGGACAGCTTCCAACAATCGGGGCTAAAAATCTCACTGCATACTTGGCGGAAGGGTGCAGACCATGGAAAGAGTGCTTGCACGAAGCCAGTGAAAGATTTCCGGGATGACCAATGAGATTCTGATATGTCCTGTGCTCTCCATATTGCAATGACGAAGGATATGGATCCTTTCAGTATTTCGCATAGTAGTACTGCTGCTGCAGGAGAATATGACAGGTGCGGGGGCGTGGATACGCGAGAGTAGTGCATCACAATGGATAAGGTTGCATTTTGAACGGCAAGGGTGATGAGCCTGATACATGGGAAAGTTAGCCATCTGCAGGCCGAACACTTGATTGAACTCACGATACGTATTTCAGAGGCATTCCGCAGATTGTTGGATGTTTCGGAGCTGTTTCTGGTAGAGCTGCGTTCAGATGCTGGTTGAGAAGTAACCCAGTTGATTTGGGTGAGAGACCGTGAAGGCCTGAGGGAGGGAGCAACGGGGCTAGGCGTGGACTGGTGTTTGTGATACCGGAGAGGTTGGAAGATGAAGGAACGGAACGAATGGAAGGGTATGCACGATGATACATTTCATGTGAAGATGAAGGCACTGCGGACCAAGGTTTAGTAAGAATGAAAGGGCGCTACGGATGACTTCACTGACTACTCGTGCGTGTTCCGTTTTTTCAACGAACGCGATTGGTTGGCTGGTTCGGATATCGTTCAGTGTGCTTCCTTCCACGTACAATTCAACGGAGACCGACAAGAAATATGATAAAAGGCTAGCTTGCTGACGTGAAAGGGATGAGAAAGGATTGCAACAGAAATCGTCTATGAAAAGCAGTACCTCGTCCGATTCGACCGTGGCAGTTAAATAGAGAGTCAAAATCTGTGGCCACCCAATTAAAACCAAGTCGCCAAGAGAGCAAGGATGTATTAGTCCTTCAACAAAGTCAGTGCTCTTAAGGCACTGGGGCAGTGTAGGAAAACTTTGAGGATGATGGAGGCGCACACACAAAAAAGGTGTATCCATAAAAAATCACGACATTCACCAACATCGGCTATGTAATAAGTCACTTGATCAACAAAATGGTTCTATGATCAACTTCATATATTATGATTCTAAACTCATTCTAGGCTACATACGGAGCAACATTTTGACATAATCATGGGAACTACAGACTATCCGGCTCATGGCGCTAAGTGTAACCTACCAAGCTATGCAATCTGTGAAACTGTCATCAGCCCATCATCACAGCTCCTGATCGAGTCACAGGATGGGCACCAATGCGATACCTCAGCCTCGCCTTTATTTCTCCATCCACACCCATCTGTCTGTGCGGCTCTTTGACAAAAACCGCATCAGACACCCTCGCACTTCAAGGGACCCATTCGAGCGGGTTGTGTGTTTTACCAGGATGATCTTCTTCGGCATGCATCGGTACCCATCACAGCTCAAACGATAGAATATGCACGACTTACAGATATTGTAATTGCACGGTACCCATCTACAAACATCAGTACGAAAAAAAGCTGTAGGCATCTCCAGGGATCCTGCGTCCTCATCCCTCGACCAGTGGGAGGAACATTCAGCAAAGATTGTTTTTGAGACAACAGATTAATCCTCGACGGTTTGTCTGGACTATCCATCCTTGAAAGTTGCGTAAAGCAGAGGATAAACAGTAATTTGGACGTCGTGGTTTTGGTTGAAAAAAAAAGTAGAGCGAACCAAGGAAGGTTTTGAATAGCACGGCGGAATACCGAGCGGACTTACAAAGTCGTCCCAATTTGGCAAGGTATCGGGCATCACAGAAAATTGGACTTGTTGCTTGACGAGGACGTCTAGGCATGGCTTCCGTTGTACAATCTCCTTTCGCTACTCTTCTCAAACGGTCAAAATTCTCCTCCTTTGACCCTCGCATCGCTCAAGTCTACACCACACACGGTGGTGATGCTCACCGCGGCAACTGGGGCTTCAAACGTCCGCTCCCGATACGTAGACGTGGAGCTTACATCACAGTGAAGGCTGTGGACTCACTTGAACAGCAGACAGAATGGAACTCTGCAGAGCCTCAGGCAATGTGGATGAAGAACTGGGATGAGTTGCAATTAAACCCCAGGTCGGAAGAGTTGCGTCGGCCGTCGAGCGAGGATTCTGGTGATATGGTGGACTCGGAGTATGCGCCAATGCGGATGGACCCACAATGTTGGCGCTCGCCTGCTGTCCCCAATGTCCATGCTATGTCCAACTCGGAATTCAAGAAATATGTTGCGCATATCCGTCGCAAACGCGAGCACTTCTTTGAATATCAGAAGATGAAGGCGGAAGCATTAAAGAAGCAGAGGGAGACGAAAGAGAGGGAGGAAGAGGCGTTAAATCTGATGAAGGCAGACTTGTCCAAGGAATCGTCTACACCCAAAGGATTGTCGAAGGCGAAAAAAGCCCCTCCCGAAAAACTTCCAACGGATTATTCCCTTGATGACTTCGCTATGTGGGAGTCTGAAGGAGTACGAGAGCATCCTCGATCACGTTCACTCGAAAGCGTACCACATCGCTCTGCAGGTCTCCATTACTCTCATTTCCCACCACTTCAACAATATCTCTCTACGAAGGAGCACAAAGGACGATTGGTTGAAGAGGTAAAGGGCGACAAAGGAAGCCCCATATATTTCGTGCATCATATGCTGGTATGGGCACCCTCGTACAGCAGAAGAACAAAGGAGTGGGCAACGTGATACGTGGGGCGATCCAAGCAAAACTGGTGTGACGAACCTCAGGCCTGAGTCTGTAGTGTGGAGAAGGCTCCAGAAGTGGTACACAAGAGGCAAGGGTTGAAAGCGGCGAAGCTCCTCAATGACAGCATTTGCAAATGACGCGCAGAGTCACTCCCAAAGCAACACACATAGGCCTGGCTCACTGGAGTACATCACGGCTGAACCTCTGCAGTCTTTCGCCAATCACACCCCACACCCTAAGCGTGCAGCGAGGTTCGATAATATCGTGCGCAAGTCGACGCAACCACCACCACGCAATCCTAGTGAGACGACACTAGACTTTTGCAGGAGATCCTTAGAAAGAAGGGTCCTGATACGAAACGGGAATGGGGATTTAGAAAAATCATAGTATAGTTTTTTTAATCACATTGACACTCTTTGAATCCACCTTGTGCCACGCCTTTTGTGGCTCGCGAAGTGACACAAACGCGTGGTGTGCGCGTGACATGCCGTGACCCATTAACCGCGACAAGCGTGTCTTGTTTAAGTTTCCCACGGCACTTACTCCTCCAGCTTAGGTGCTCGCCGTCACCAACGATGCCACGCGAATCTACAGACCGCAGAAAATCAAGCATAGGTAGTCGCCGCGGCCCCCCAAAGAAACATATTCCATTCCGCGCCGACGATCTTGGCCTCGGAAAGAAAACCGGAATTGCAGTCCAATACGTCGGCCGTGACTCTGATGAATTCGAGCCATTCGACGAGGTCATCAAGCAAGCTGACGATCGCACACCACCCCGAGTTAAATCACGCAAGAAGAAGGCCCCAGTTGTCGCTACTCCCGTTCCAGAAGTCGACGAATACGACGAGGATGGGGAGATGTCCATGGAGTTGGCAGAAAGTGAGTGACTTTGACCGCAAGTAGAATCCGACGCGTTTATCCCCATAATTTTCCACAGGCAACCAGGGTAGTCCGCTGGCTTACCTTACCAATGCGCCTTCCATGATGGCACCTAACAGTGCGCGCAAACCGGGCTCGTCGCGGTCCGTCCCGCGAACGTCTGAGATCGACTTTGACGAGGTACCTTCGCCCCGTATGCGCACTGCACCGTCTAGGCGTCAATCTACTGTGAATAGTGCAGGACCTTCAGTACTCTCAAAGTCGTTCTCCGTATACAACGACCCTCGTGAGCTTGACCCTGCTCCGGACCCCGAATTCGAGCCAGCAAATCAAGACTTTGACTATGATCCCCTACCGAACGACGACAGCCCGCCGCAAACAGGAACAAGTTTTAATTATGTGAATGCGGACGAGGATGATGAGGATGAGGCTGCAGAAGTCGAAAAACAGATAGCATCACAGGCGAAGAAGAAGGTTGACAAGGGCAAAGGCAAGGGGCGCGCAGATATAGAGCTGGAGCAACAGGAGGAAAACGAGATCGATGAGGATATTGCCCAGGGACTCGAAGAAGTTGAGAATGCGCCAGATGAGGAAGAAGATGAAGACCCACCCCCTAAGAAGCCACGCAAAGAAAAACCGAAAGAGCAGCAACCGAAGAAACCAAAAGCAGCGCGTGCACCCAAACGAGTCATCAAATCAGTCGAAGAAAGTAAGTCACCTCTTACACCATGAACAAGAAATTCATCCACCTTAGATTCTCCACAACCTGATGGGGTACGTCGCAGTCGGCGGCATCGGTACAAACCGCTCGAATACTGGCGCCAAGAAAAAGTCGTCTATGGGGGTGATACTTCTGGCCTGATTCTCGTTCCTCAAATTAAAGAAATCATACGCATCCCGCAAGAGCCTCCTAAACCACTCGGGAAGGCAGGAAAGAAGCGCAAGCGCACAGGCAGTGAACGTGCGAAGAGTATACCTGAGCCATTTGACCCCGAGGAAGGCTGGGACGACGAAACACAGGAATCCGGTGTGGTCATTGACTATGCCACCGAGGAGCCTGTGTTAAGACGTACGTAGCTTCTCCTATCGTCACTTTATAGTCTTATATTGACTATCGTTGTTTCAGGTATTGTCTACACAGCAAAAAAGGTCGATCCGAGACCTGCAGCTGGCGGCGGGTGGTTCTTTCAAAAGGTCTTCGGGGAGGGCGACTTCATTGCGGCAGGCGTCCTTCGTATACCCCCGCAGGGCCGCAAACCAAGCAAAGGCACAAAAGATAATACTTATGTTCGCATTCGTCACTACACTGCGCATTTCAATCTATTCACCTTATTTTACGCAGGTTTTCTACGTCATTGAAGGCGCCGTAGCCGCTGTGATTCATGAATCACAATATGTTGTAGCTACAGGGGGCATGTTCATTGTGCCGCGTGGTCAGTCCCATTCCTCACGCCCCGTCCGCTGGTCTCACAAATAATATAAACCGCAACCACATTCAGGCAACACCTACTACATCGAGAACATCTCCGATCGAGATGCGAAAGTCTTTTTCACGCAAGCTCGCCAGGTATCGTTAGACGAAGACCAGCAACTAGATCACGTATCGCACTCTGCGCCTCCTTCATCGCATCCCCAGCGGTTAAGTGAGGGGGCGACTTCGGTAGCGAAGAGGGGGACGTCGATGAAGATGTGAATAGTTCAGCATGAGATTTGTGAATTTAATAGCGCATTCTTTATATTGCAGTTTCTTTTTCATCGTCATCGGTTCACTGTAACTTATCATAATTAAGTGTCGTTTCTGTCGACAAAATGAATGGGACGGTTATAGCGTTGGCTTAGCATACTTATATCCGCTAGCACTTGGTGTAATACTCATACCCTTGTATTCCATCCCAATTATGTCAGGTCACTCAAACTCTGTCAGGGCCTCTATCACGATAAGACGAACTGCGACTTGAAGAGGTCTTTGCTTCAAGTCGCTACTCATCTTACGATGAGCGGGATCAGGACAATCGTTTTGATGATCAGTCGACCCAATATGGTATAACGGTGACTACACGAGATGGAAGGTTATACAAGACAAGCAACTGGGACTCTGAACGGGGCCGTCGGGGCGGCGGCGAAAACAGAGAACAAGGCATTAACAACAGTCACCATGCACATCAATTTGGCATTCCTTCGTTGGTTTGCGCACTGTGCCCTAGACTCCGAGTCGCCGGTAGTACTGAAAGGTAAGCTTTCAGTATATTACCTTTTGGTGTAACGGTTATATGCCAGCGGCAGTGCGACTTACTTACGGTTTAGTCTTCGTGAGTTTGCAACGTCCAGTCAGTATGTTCCGTTCGAGGTTGAAGACCGTGTTCCGAAAAAGCTGGTGAAGATCCTGCTCCAAGATGGCAGTGCTTTTAATGGCACCGACCAAGACCTCGGTCTCTTTATAGTTCGATTCGACGTAGATGCGCAGGACCGGTTTCCATCGAGCAGTGGCCTTACTTCCGTTCCTGCAGTATGAACTGTGAGTTTCCTGGAGGGAGAATGAAGGGGAGTTGACACACCCAACTTCTTTGAAGAAGAGCATCGGATCAGGCCCACTGGCAATTATGACGGCTCTTGATAGGTCATATATGACGGGTTTTGATGGGTCATAAAAGCCTGATGATTCCAATGAGGTAAGAAAAAGAAAAGAAACTGGGGTTACAAACCGACTGCAAGGTCCTGAATAAACCCAGTCTCGTTCTCTGCCGTCAGGTGATCTCCGGTAGCAAAGTTCACAGGTGGCTGCACAGGTTGTTAGTAAACTGCAGAGATGAAGGCAGATGAATGCTATTCATACAGAGAAACGTGTTCTTTTATCTTTCAGGGACAGTGTGGTTTTTTGGCCTGGCTGCATGATGGCTTGTGTTTGTGGTGGGAACCGCAGAGTAGATGTAGTCTCCCACCTTCAGCTTGAGGGAACTAGAAGTTTGAACGAGGTTATCATGTCCGATGTTTGCTTTGGAAAAAGCAAGGCTATACGTCGAATAAAAGCGACGTTCGTGAGCATGATATTGGATATTTCTCGGACAATACTTACTCGTCCGAGTAGGTCACATTATAGCTGCGCGAGCCTAAGACGAAAGTTCATAATTGAAGTGGGAATTGGACGCGAGGGACCTACCTCTCGCTGGGAAAGTAAAGGTTCTGAAAACATCGAAAGTCTTGTATTCCTCGAGAGTGAAAGCGGGGGTGCTTACTTCCAAACCACAGGGTAGATTGTGTCGTAGAGGCCCTCCATGTCGGTATCAAAAACGAGCAAAATTGTTGTTTCCCGGCCGAAATCGTCGCTGCAAGACGGTCAGGATGAAACAGCGCTATAACTCAAAGACGCTCACGACTTAAATGTCAAGTTCCTAACGATGGTCCCCGAAGGTGTCGACATGGTAGATTCTAAAGTGATTCTAAAGCACAAAATGCAGTTGAGAGTAAGTATGGATTAAAGAACGTCGAGTCCTGCAGTTAGTAGAGGTCCAGGAAGGAGGGCTTTTATATGCCCCAGATAACAGGCTGTATATGCTGTACAGCTTCTTGGTTTGCGTCACAAGCTGTAGCTTATCAATCTTCTGATCTCTGGAATATTTTTAGCGTGAGACCCGACCATTGCAGGGAATCTCGTACAGCTATGTAGTAGCGACGAGCGCTATAATACATATGCGGTTAATGGGTCAGGGATTAACGCCCTACCGACAAAAAGCAATCTCTAGGGTTATTCTTCGTAGTAGAAGGTTGCTTATATGAACCTCATTAATCAGAACTTGATAGGAAAAGAGGAGATAAAGCTAGCTGGCTTTGCATCACCAGCTGCAACGTTGAAGTTGAAAAGGAGATAAAGCTGACCAAGGTTTGGCTCGGCGTAACCAGCTGCAACGTTCAAATTCAGGTTGAGGAGGGATATCTGCGATGATGGGGCAAGAGTCATGTGTTCAGATACCCAGCACGTCTGGCTATGACCTGGGGAACAACAAAACAAAAGAATGATGGATGATCCCCGTCGAAGGAGTCTTTTAGTCTGTTATACCCCGGCAGTTCTCGCTTCCTTGTTTTGCGACATAGCAAGCTGTAGTTGTTTCATCGCGCTTCTGTTCTCTGTAATAGGGTCCGCGAAAGGAGAACTGGACGCGAACCTGAGCGCTTCATCAACGAGGATACACAATCGTGATTAAAATTCAGGGAGGTGAAAAGCATAACCTGAAAGTCGATATTCACGAAGTCGACGACAGCCTGAATTCACTATTCCGATCTCTTGCTGTTGAAATCACCTCAAAGAGTACTGAGAGGATATAAGAATGCGGAATGCCCCTCGGGAACGCAACATGTGACACTGTAGTATCGGAGAGGGAGATGGGCAAGATAACCCTCGGACCACTCCAAGTGGGGAATGACTCGGACTCGGAGGTATTATAGGTATCGTACGGGAGAAAACTAACAACAGGTACCGATGAACACAACATCGTTTGGATCGCAATAAATATAAAACCGTGACATCCCTGCTCCGGCTGAGCGCTGCCTTGATCTTTTCCTATCTGCAGCACCGCCCTCCTTTGGTGGTGGTTGTGATTACTCACTGTGCTGCATTTCTACCTGTACGAGAATGACACGTGCATGCATCACTGTCAATGTTACTGGCCCTCTGAAGAGTTTTGATATCGTGAAAAATCGCTGCGCGCCTGACCCGGAGGACCCCTTCCCCCAATTTTGCTGCAAGAACATGGGTACATGGTGAGCTCGTATTACCAGCTTCTATCACATTCTCCAGATCGTACAGATGATCGCGAAACTCGATGACACCATCACATACGTCCCGGAGGACCATGCTCATTGAAAGAATGACGATCCTTGATCTAGGACAATGATTAAAAGCATATTTGATGGAAATAATAAGGGCCAGACCGGCTTGGGAAGAGGAGAGTTTGAAAGTTCAACAATTGGGTCCTTCGATATTTGAAAATTTTGAACGTTCAAGTGGACTGGCCCAGCGGGAGTCTAATGATAATAGACTCCAGTCGATGTACCACGCAATCCTTATCAGCTGCAAAGGCCTCCCAAACGCTGGTACACCTTCCCGCAGGAGCTTGTTTTACTTTCTTCGATCTGCAGTTGGTATTATCTGTTCAGAAGGGATGCTTCCGTTTGGACGCTCCACTCATGATCCACCGCCCATCTGGAGATACTGCAACAGTCCTTCGACGCCCACGCTATATCGATATCACTTTGTTAGCAGTTTATACGCTTAATCCTGCGCGTATATGGGCCAGTCAGCATTTCTCGCTCCGTGTCCGCGTAGCGGCCAAACTTGTAATCGCGGAATGGATTGCCTTGCGGTGCAGCAGTCGCCAGGAGAGTATGCAATGCAGCCAAGTTGCTATTTTCAAGACACGATGATGCTGGCAGGAACGAAAACCTCATTCTCCCTCAGCCTGACTTGCAGGTGCTATCACCACAGCCAACCAGTATCAAGCGATTAATTCGTTACATTCATGTTTTCACTTTTTAATACAAGATGAATGAGAGAAGATATTCCGTGTCGGCTGACTCGGATGTGGCCGGGAAATTGGATCAGTTACAACAGGTTGGAACACAGTAAAAGCGGCCACGGCGCCTATTGAAGAAAACTTCTGGAAGAAGCGCTGAAGATTTGCTGAAGATGATCCGTATGCAGGACACCACGTGTCTACAGCAAAGCTGACATCAGGGTTCAGGGATAGTCAGTATCTTACAGAAGATGCAACTTAACGACTACTCGCCATAGCGCATGTAAGTGATTGCTGCTTCCTCAATATTCCTGCTGACCGAGACACCGAACAAGATTGAATGGCGGTCATCACCCACAAAGTATCCACAAAAGCGCCCGCCCAGTCTGCTGAACTGACACTCAAGGGTCATGAGAATTCTGTATACGACGTAGCTTTCATCCTCTGTACCCGTCTTCTCGTGACTGGCTCGGCCGACCAGAGTCTTCGGGTGTGGGATCTGGACACGGGGAAACAAGTGGGAGAGCCCTTGTTGGGACACGATGACAGAGTCTGCACAGTCTCGGCGTCCCCTGATGGACATTGGATAGCGAGTGGAGGAGCGAATGGAAGCATCCTGGTCTGCGAAGTTGTGACAAACAAGAGAAAGCTCAAAAGAGTGCCCATTTCGTTTAAGGGCCACGAGAATCTTGTTCAGGGCGTCGTGTTTGCACCGGACAACAAGACATTTGCAAGTGCATCAATGGACGAAACGGTATGCGTGTGGAAGAGGGAGACGGGAAAAATAGTCCTCGGACCACTCAAAGTGGGCAACATGGCAAACTCGGTGTCGTACTCCCCGGATGGGACACGCCCGCTGACCTGTCATATAGTCCACTCAGAAAGTTCTCGAGGTACGTCGCTTTCACGCTCGTTGTTTTGTGCAATCCCTAATTTCAGTCCTGCAGAAAACCATCCCAGACCCACGGCCTCGCCCAAAACACGCTCCAATACCGACTAATAGATTCTTCGATGATGTAAGTCCGTATGATACAGTAGATCTGATGCACGTCTCACTATCGTTTGACAGTTTGATCCAACTGGAAGCAACAATCGCGCCGGCACTACGCGCAATGCTAAAGGCTCCAAAATCAAAAACATGATAGATCGTATCTTTTCTCGTTCCTCCGCTTCCCAGGACCAAAATCCTCGCCCACGCGGGAGTTCCCTTGTGGACGTCTCTGCAACACGAGGCAAATATGTAAGCTTTCTTGACTTTTCGACATCCATCTCGTGACGTTGATATAATAATATTGTCTCGCAGCGCACTGCTAACCCTCACAGTGGAAAAAGGGATAAGTTGTTGAAGGCACAACGTCCTCCTCGCAACTGGCAAGCTCATGCTGGTGCCTCAAGCAGCAGCACGCCACCAGCGGAGACATCCAATGTGGTCAATGAAACTGTGCCAGCAACGTTGCAGGCTGGAAATGCCAACGCTTCTGCTACAACTAACCACTCTTCTCCGTTGGACATGGAACATGTTCCAGGCATTAGCTGCTTTGCAATTCTTACAAGGTACTTCCCGTGTCTTGCACGAACCTGACCGATAAGTCCTGCTGCTCCGCGCACCAACTGAGTGTCCTTTCCCTTCCAAATCTTTTTTGTTGGGGAAGATATCACGCATGGACAAAGTATTCGAAGACACATGTCATTTCCAAAACACACTGCTTCATATCTCTGATCAGTACTACTTCGATCTCATGATGTCACATCACGAGCATAGTCAACCTAGTGTATTACAATGACTAGGGCATACGAGAAATACAATACATTGTAAATCATGATCATGATTAAGTCATCGACGCTAGCCAGTTCAATATTCTTATACAAGTCGTTATTAAGAGACTCGTTGAACTGCATATAGGAACGCTGGCCCTCAAATTGGGGCAAGTACGACACTCAACTTGAAGAGCTTGGTCAGGATCTTCTCCACCATAGACACTTCTGTCCTGCGTCCAATGATAAGCCGGTGCGATTGAGAGATGAGGACATGGAAGTACCTATTGAGGAGTGAGGTTCCTCTGGAGGATGTTTCCTCCCGACCAAGGTTTTGGTAGAGGAACACCATGATGCCCGGGGCGAGGAAATTGTCATTATTGTGAAGACGTTCGGGAGCAGTGACACCATTCTATAGTGCACCTACCCCGTCTCCATTGACATAATTTATTGTACTGTGCATATCGCGTTCACTTTGAGGTCTAGGCGATGTGAAGATGTATTCAGAGGGGTGAGCATTGCGAGGTAATTAGCAGTTTTTTCAGAGAGAATGAAAATAAATTATGAATTTCATCAAGAACGCGACATACAGAGTACTTCAGTCTTCTCCCCCGAGCTTCAGGAACAATCGTGCATGCACCCTGAGCACTCCACTCTATCGTCAACCAGCGCGTTCTAGACACGTGCATGCGTCACTGTTGATGTTACTATCCCTTTGAAGAGTTTTGATATCGTGAAAAAGCGCTGCACGCCTGGCCAGGAATACCTCTCCCTTCAACTTTGCGACAAGAGCATGGGTGCATGGTGAGCTCGTGTTACCAGCTTCTATCACATCGTCTGGATCGTACAGATTATTGTGAAGCTCGATGACACCATCGCATACGTCCTGGAGGAGCACGCTCATTGAAAGAATGACGATCCGGATCTAGGACAATGATTAAAAGATGAACATGATAAGGGCCAGACCGGCTTAGGAAGACGAGAGTTTGAAGGTTCAACAATTAGGTCCTTCGCTGTTTGAAAATTTTGAACGTCCAAGTGAATTGGCCCAGCGTAAGTCTAATGATAATAGACTCCAGTCAATGTACAATGATGTCCTTATCAACTGCAAAGGCCTCTTAAACCTGGGTATACCTACCTACAGAAGCTTGTTTCACTTGCTTCGATCTGCAGTTGGCGTTATATCTGTTCAGTGGTGATCATAATGAATGCTTCCGTCTGGACGCACCACTCATGATCCACCACCCATCTGGAGATACTGCGACCGTCCTTCGACGCCCACACTATATGGATAACACGTTCATATACTTAATCCCGCGCGTATATGGGCCAGTCAGCATTTCTCGCTCCATGTCCGCGTGGAGGGCCCAAACTTGTAATCGCGGGAATTGATTGCCTTGCGGTGCAGCAGTGGCCAGGAGAGTGTGCAATGGAGCGTAAGTTGCTATTTTCTGATACTGGCAGGAACGAGAACTTCATTCTCCCTCAGCCTGACTTGAGGTGCCAGCACCACAGCCAAGCAGTATCAAGCGATTAATTCGTTACATCATGTCACTTATTAGCACAAGATGAATGTAATAAGAGATCTCGGGTCAACTGACTCGGACGTGACCAGGAAATTATCTCAGTTACGACAGTTGAAACACAGTAAAAGTAGCCACGGCGTCTACTAGGAAACTCCTGGAAGAAGCGCTGAGGATGATCCGTATGAGGGACACCACGTGCCTAAGGCAAAGGCAACATCAGGGTTCAGCGCTCAGCGATAGTCGGTATCTTACAGAAGATGACTACTCACTATAGCACATGTAAGTTATTGCTACTCCCTCAGTATTCTTGCTAACCGAGACACTTGAATGGCGGTCACCATCCACAAAACGTCCACAAAAGCACCCGCCCAGCCTGTTGAACTGATACTCAAGGGTCATGAGGAATCTGTGTATGAAGTAGCTTTCATCCTCGGTACCCGTCTCCTCGTCACTGGCTCGGCCGACAAGAGTCTTCGAGTGTGGGATCTGGACATGGGGAAACAAGTGGGAGAGTCCTTGTTGGGACACGATGACAAAGTCTGGGCGGTCTCGGCGTCCCCTGATGGACGTTGGATAGCGAGTGGAGGATGGAATGGAAGCATACTGGTGTGGGAAGTTGCGACAAACAAGAGAAAGCTCAAAAGAGTGCCCGTCTCGTTTACGAGCCATGAGAGTCTGGTTCATGGCATCGCATTTGCACCGGACAACAAGACATTTGCAAGTGCATCGCTGGACAGAACAATATGCGTGTGGAAGAGGGAGACGGGAAAAATAGTCCTCGGACCGCTCAAAGTGGACAACATGGCATACTCCGTGTCGTACTCCCCAGATGGGATAAAACTAGCAGCAGGCACAGAGAAGCACATCATCATTTGGAATTCAGCAAGTGGAGAAGTGTTGCTGAAAATAGAACAGCGGGCATGGCGGGTCGCATTCACTCCAGATGGTCTCCATCTCGTCAGTGGAAACCTGAGAGACATCCGAATATCAGATGCTACCACCGGAGCCATCATCAAACAGTTCGTCGTCGGAATCTTTTTATCGCTAGTCGTTGCTCCCAATGGCACTAAAATAGCCATCACGTCACACGACAGGACGACACGGTTCTTTGACCTGACCACATTCGAACCTATCGGCGAGCCACTTGAGCACCCTGATAAAGTCTTGTGCGTGGCATTTTCCGAGGACAGCCAGCTCATCGCTACTGGCTGTTATGATGGACATATTCGTACATGGACAGTTCCCTTGAGCGAGTCAGAGAAGGAGCTTCAACAGGTGAGTAGATTTTTTCGTTATATCATGCTTCACGCCCGCTGACCTGTCATATAGTCCACTGAGAAAATTCTCAAGGTACGCTTTCACGCTCGTTGTTTTGTACAATCCCTAATTTCAGTCCTGCAGAAAACCACCCCGGACTCACAGCCTCGCCCAAAACGTGCTCCAATACTGACTAGTAGATTCTTCGATGATGTAAGTCCATATGATACAGTAGATTTGATGCACGTCTCACTATCCTTTGACAGTTTGATCCACATTCTCCGATTGGACGTAACAATCGCGCTGACACTACACGCAACGTCAAAGGGTCCAAAATCAAAAACATGATAGATCATATATTTTTTCTCTCCTCTGCTTCTCAGGACCAAAATCCTCGTCCACTCGGGGTTCGCCTTGTGGATGTCTTTGCAACAAGAGGCAAATATGTAAGCTTCGCTGACTTTTCGACATCCATCTCGCGACGTTGATATTGTCTCGCAGCGCACCGCTAATGCCCATAGTGGAAAAAGGGATAAGTTGTTGCGGTTACAACATCCTCCTCGCAAGCAAGCCCATGCTGGTGTCTCAAGCAGCAGCACGCCACCAGCGGGGACATCCAATGTGGTCAATGAAACTGCGTCAGCAACGTTGCAGACCGGAAATGCCAATGCTTCTGCTACAACTAACCATTCTTCTCCATTAGACATTGAACATATTCCAGGCATTAGCTGCTTTGCAGTTCTTACAAGGTACTTCCCGTGTCTTAGTCCTGCTGCTCCGCGCGCCAGCTGAGTGTCCTTTCCCTTCCAAAATTTTTTTGTTGGAGAAGATATCATGCATGTACGAAGTATTCGAAGACACATGTAATTTTATGTTACTTCCAAAATATATCGCTTGGCGAATAACTAGCACTTCGTCCCCATTGTGTTGCATCGGAGTTGGCCAACCCAGTGTATTACAATGACTGGGGCATACGAGAAATATGATACATTGTAAATCATGATGAAGTCATCGGCGCTAGCCAGTTCGATATTCTTATACAAGTCGTTATTGAGAGACCCGTTGAACTACATATAGGAACGCTGGCCCTCAGATTGGGGCAGGTATGACACCCGGCTTGAAGAACTTGGTCAGAATCTTCTCCATTGTCAGGCACATCTGTCCTGCGTCCAGTGATAAGCAGGTATCACTGAGAGATGAGGATATAGAAGCACCTATTGAGAAGCGAGGTTCTTCTGGAGGAAGTTTCCTCCCGACCAAGGTTTTGGTAGAGGAATACCGGGATGCCCAGGGCGAGGGGATCGACATTATTATGAAGACGTTCGGGAGCAGTGACACCATTATATAGTGCGCCTTCATAGGACACGTTCGAGGAATGCAGACAAACAAGGGCGCATGTATACGAATGGGTCTGTTGCCAAGTACAACCAACTGTTCGAAGAGCGATTGTATCAGATGAGCGAGTGCCGCATTCTTCAATTTATTCGCGATAAAAACTGGACCAAGCTGTTGGTGATGGTCGAGGACAACTTGCTTACAGTCAAGCACCGGAAGAATCGAGACGCGCTGAAAGTATGGATAACGTACAACCTGTATGCGGGACGCCACGTGTCTGCAGCAAGGCCGACATGTGGATACATTGGCAACGATAGGGAGGACCTGTAGGATATAAATATTCAATTTGAACGCCACTCACCATAGCGCGCGAGGGCTCCCCCATTCAAAGTTCCTGCTGACCGACACATCGAACAGGGTTGAATATTAGATGGCGGCCACCACTCGCAAAGACAGGACGTCCAAACTACCCACCCCATTAGCTCAAGAAGAAATATCTCAGCCCACACTCACGCTCGTGGGTCATGAAGAATGGGTGTCCGGGGTGATTTTCATCCCTCATACGAATCTCCTCGTCACTAGCTCCGCCGACAAGACTCTTCGGGTGTGGAATCTAGACACAGGGAAACAAGTGGGGGATCCCTTGTTGAATCACGATTGCGCAGTCTGGAAGGTCGCAGCGTCTCCCGATGGGCGTTGGATTGTAAGTGGAGGATGGAATGGAAGTATCCTGGTCTGGGAAATTGCAGCAGACAAGACAGATCTCAAGAGAGAGCCCGTCTCGTTCAAGGGCCATGAAATTCTGCTTCGGGGCCTTGCATTTGCGCCAGACAGCGAGACATTTGCAAGTGCATCGAATGACTTGACAGTATGTGTTTGGAAGAGGGAGACGGGACAAATAGTTGTCGGACCGCTCCGACTGGGCGAGCTGCCAAACTCAATCTCGTACTCTCAGGATGGAAGAAAACTAGCAGCAGGCACCGACAAACACATCATCGTTTGGAACGCGACGAATGGAGAAGAGCTGCTCAAGATACAAAAGCGGGCATACAGAGTCGCATTCACTCCAGATAGTCTCCGTCTCATCAGTGGGGACTGGAATAACATCCGAATCACAGATGTTGCCACTGGAGACATAATAAAACAGTTCGACGCGCACAACAAACCCTGTCAATCATTAGCCGTTGCTCCCAATGGCACCAAATTTGCGACCACTTCAACCGACAAGACCACGCGGTTCTTTGACATGAACACATTCGAACCTATCGGCGAGCCACTCGAGCACCCTGATGTCGTCTTGTGTGTGGCATTTTCCGAGGACAGCCAGCTCATTGCTACTGGCTGTGAGGACAAGCTCGTCCGCACATGGACAGTTCCTCTGAGTGAGTCAGAGAAGGAACTCGAAGAAGTGAGCAAGTTCTCTCGTCATGTCATGCTTCGCACTGACTTGTCATATAGTCCACTGAGAAAATTCTCCAGGTACGCTTTCACACTCGTTGTTTTGTACGATCCCTAACTTCAGTCCTGCAGAAAACCATCCTACATCAATAACCGAGACGTACTCCAATACGGTATACCTACTAGTAGGTTTTTTGATTATGTAAATCCATACGATACAGTATATTCGATGCACGTCTCACCATCCTTTGACAGTTTGATCCACATCCTCCACCTGGACGTAACAATCCTGCTGCTACTACCACGTGTCACGCTGAGGGGTCCGGGATGAAGAACATCATGAACCGTCTCTTTTCCCGCTCCCCAGGGCCATACTTTGACACTTCCCCGGAGCGCACCGCTAATGTCCACGGTGGAGAAAGCTAGCAATCTCCCTTCCCCGTTGGATGTTGAATGTGGTCCAGGCATCAGCTGCTTTGCAGCTCTCGCAAGGTGCTTCCTGCGTCATTCACATACTCGACGAATAAGTCCCGCCACTCCCCACACCCGCTAAACGGCCTCTTCTATCCGAACCTTTTCGTTGGCATAGATACAACTGCCGCATTTATTTTCTTTCAAATACTTATGCAAATCGATGTTACTCCCGATAAACGACTGCAATTGTACTATGATACACAACATTTATTCGAAATAGGATTTTCTCATCCTCCTTTCGCGAACTCTGGACAGCACGCGAAAACAGCAGTCAAGACTCCGATCTCGCATGCCTAGGCAGCCTACACCACCTCAGACTATCAAAAGACCGCGGTTTTGGTCGGTGCCATCGATATCCTCACAATCTCGACTCAAGCACTTGCTGAAAGTGCAACCTAGATCTTAACGAATCCACTGGAGAGCACTACACAACCACCCCAGCTTGATAAAGGAAAGCCAAATTGTTATGTCCAATAACTACTGTTCGTATCTCAACGTTTTCCATGTTAGCTTAGTATCATCAGCCAGAGTCCCAACAATCTGATACAGTTGCAGTCTCGTATGATGCCGTTGCCAACGGTGACCAGGGTATAGATGTTGTCGGCGAGAACCATTCTGTAAGTACTGATGCAGTGATATTCATGAGTCACAGTATTGGAAGGACAAAGTTCATTCACCACTACAGACTGGTCAGTAAGAGCACAACGACGCACAGGAGCTCGTTTCACACTCCTCTACCCGCAGCCAGCGTTCTCTGTTCAGTGGTGATCATCAGGGATGCTTCCGTCGGACGCTCCACTCATAATCTACTACCTGTCTGGAGACGCTGCAACAGTCCTTAACCAGTTCGACGTCCACGCTATATCGATAGCAGTTTGTATGCCTAACGTATATGGGCCAGTTCAGCATCTCTCGCACTGTGTCCGCATGGCGGTCAAACTTGTAATCGCGGAATAAATTGGCTTGCAGTGCTCAGGAGAAACTATGCAATGGAGCAAAGCTGCCACTTTCAAGAATCAATGATGCTGGCAGGAACGAACATCTCATTCTCCCTCAGCCTTACCTGGAGGTACTATCACCACGGCCAACCAGTATCAAGCGATTGATTCGTTACATTCATGTCATCACTTGTCAGTACAAGATAAATGTAAGATATCTCGGGTCGACTGACTTGGACATGACCGGGCAGTGACAACATGTTGAAACATGTTGAAAACGACCACGGCGCCTACTGAAAAAAACTCCTGAAAGAAGCGCTGAAGACGTTGCTAAACCGTATGCAGGACGCCACGTGTCTACAGCAAAGGGTTCAGCGATAGTCAGCATCTTACAGAAGATGCAACTTGACGACTACTCACCATAGCGCATGTAAGTGATTGCTGTTTCCTCAGTATTCTGTATTCCTGCTAACCGAGACACCGAACAAGATTGAATGGCGGTCACCACCCACAAAGCATCCACAAAAACGCCCGCCCAGCCTGTTGAACTGACACTCCTCAAGGGTCATGAGGAAGCTGTGCAAGAAGTAGCTTTCATCCTCGGTACTCGTCTCCTCGTCACTGGCTCGGCCGACAAGAGTCTTCGGGTGTGGGATCTGGACACAGGGAAACAACTGGGAGAGCCCTTATTGGGACACGATGACATAGTCTGGGTGGTCTCGGCGTCCCCTGATGGACGTTGGATAGCGAGTGGAGGAGTGAATGGAAGCATCCTGGTCTGGGAAGTTGCGACAAACAAGAGAGAGCTCAAAAGAGTGCCCGTCTCGTTTAAGGGCCATGAGAATGCGGTTCAGGGCATCGCATTTGCACCGGACAACAAGACATTTGCAAGTGCATCATGGGATCGAACAGTATGCGTGTGGAAGAGGGAGACGGGAAAAATAGTTCTCGGACCACTCAAAGTGGGCAACATAGCAAACTCGGTGTCGTACTCCCCGGATGGGACAAAACTAGCAGCAGGCACAGATAAGCACATCATCATTTGGAATTCAGCAAGTGGAGAAGAGTTGCTGAAAATAGAACAGCGGGCATACAGAGTCGTATTCACTCCAGATGGTCTCAGTCTCGTCAGTGGAAACCTGAGAGACATCCGAATATCAGATGCTACCACCGGAGACATCATCAAACAGTTTGACGCGCATACGACCAACTCCTTTTGCTCACTAGCTATTGCTCCCAATGGCACCAAATTAGCCACCATATCATATGACAAGACGACGCGGTTGTTTGACCTGACCACTTTCGAACCCATCGGCGAGTCACTCAAGCACCCTGATGAAGTCTGGTGTGTGGCATTTTCCGAGGACAGCAAACTCATCGCGACTGGCTGTGTTGACAACCATGTTCGCACATGGACAGTTCCTCTGAGTGAGTCAGAGAAGGCGCTCCAACAGGTGAGCAAATTATCCCGTCGTATCATACTTCACGCCCGCTGACCTGTCATATAGTCCACTCAGAAAATTCTCAATGTACGCCGCTTTCACGCTCGTTGTTTTTTACAATCCCTAATTTCAGTCCTGCAGAAAACTATCCCAGACCCATGGCCTCGCCCAAAACGCGTTCCAATACCGACTAATAGATTCTTCGATGATGTAAGTCCATATGATACAGTAGATCTGATGTACGTCTCACTATCCTTTGACAGTTTGATCCAACTGAACGCAACAATCACTCCAGCACTACGCGCAACGCCAAAGGCTCCAAAATCAAAAACGTGGTAGATCGCATCTTTTCTCACTCCTCCGCTTCCCAGGACCAAACTCCTCGCCCACACGGGGTTCCCCTTGTGGACATCTCTGCAACACGAGGCAAATATGTAAGCTTTGCTGACTTTTCGATATCCATGTAGTGATGTTGATATTTTCTCGCAGCGCACCGCTAATGCCCACAGTGGAAAAAGGGACAAGTTGTTGCGGCTACAACGTCCTCCTCGCAACTTGCAAGCTCACGCTAGTGCCTCAAGCAGCAGCACGCCACCAGCGGAGACATCCAATGTGGTCAATGAAATTGCACCAGCAACGTTGCAAACTGGAAGTACCAGACCCTCTTCCCCACTAGATGTCGCACATGCCCCACACAGCGGCTGCTTTGCGGTTCTCGCAAGGTGCCTCCCATGTTTATCACGATCCGCTTCAGGTTCCCACTAGGCTTCTTGTCCCTTCTGAGCATTTCATTGGAGTAAATTTTACTGGATGTATTGGAATACTTATGCAATCGATGATGTTTCGGTACTAGGGACTACCATCGTACGCAGCATCCTCTCGTTCAGCTGAATAGATACCACTCGTTCACCGGTCATACCTAATTTTATGGATTGCTTGCGCCAACAGAGCACACATGATATGTAACCTTATCCCATACTTGCATGGCCAACCTAATGTATCGACAAGGCATCTATCGACTGTCGCACACAAGAAACATAGTGCATTGCATATCCTGATTTCAGCATAAGCATGAAGTGCTTAAAAAGTCAAACACCGCATACACGGAGACCAGCACGTGGACCACTATGCAGGCATACGGATGTACCGTAACATTCGCGCACGCGACGAGACTGTCGCATGACAACCGCCGGCTCGCTCTAAGAAAAGGGATCACCTGGAGACACCGACAGGCTGCCAAGATGCGACAAGAAGTGCAAAGGAGCTGGCCTAGCTGGCCGTGGCGTCACCAGCCACGAACCAATCCCACACATACCAGCTCGCGCAATCATAGAGCACGCGCATAGGATCCGCGGCAGTAGAATAACTCGCGCCATCTAGAATACAGTCACGCCCGATTGTGTCCCGCATACGGGCTCTTCACGTCGTCGAGGTCTGTCGTACCGTCCTGGCTCTTGTAATCATACCCACTCATGCTGGCCATATCAGAAGCACAGCAGCAAAGGAAAAGGAGTCACGCCTCTGTAAATGGTCTGACGGCGAGAATGTCATGGCAGAACCGCCAATGCTTGCGGTGCTTGGCGGTCCAGCATCCTGAGAGATGACGGAACTGGCGTAGCTACCGTTCTGGCGCAAGATCAAGCGGTAATACCGGTCAGGAGTTTGATGAGTTTAATCCGATAGTGGAATGAACATACGATGCAACCATGAACGGTCCTCTCGGCTTCATCGAAATATGCCGTTCTTGCTGGATACACCCACATCTTGATTGTCCGAGAAACTTTGTCTCAGACCTTGTGTCAGTCAGATTTACGTTCACCCAATTTCTAAACCAGACATAGACATCCAGGCTCGTCCCCCTGGCCTGGGTCCATTCGAGGGAATCACTCACTGGCTCGCATTTATCCGAATAATATCTTCCTCGCAAATCGCAAGTGTGCTCTTTACGGACTGGCTGCATTTCCCAAGGTCAATGTCAGTGGGTTCGGACCTATCCCGCTGCCGATAATTCTACGCGACGGGACGTTGAAGATGACACCAAAGGTACGAACGCCCAGCACGGACTTATGTCGGATTTCAAAAGCGAAAAAGGCAGTCCCCGTTTCAGTGATATTTGCGCGCTGATCTACCGTAAAGTCAAAGATCCGGCACCGACAGGCATGTACCACCAGGGTCCCGATGATCTGCGATAATATGAGCAGTTGTTGCGAGACATGGAAACAAATTTGATGATATGCGAGTCGGAGATCCCCGTACCCCGCA
>NW_024541547.1:0-22013 GCF_016758755.1 Suillus discolor | reverse complement strand
CTTCATTTGGTCTCTCGGCGGTCCAGGTATAGGGACCATTAATTCCATGATAGTTGAAATATAACAAGTTGGGCCAGAGGTGGGGGGAAAGCGCAAAGCAGAGATGAATCACGAGCAGAGCGCTGGAAGCAAGCTTCTCCGCGATAGAATTGGTGACGAGTTCGAGAAGGAAGAACTTCGGCTGCATCCGGTGCGCAAGCGGGTCTTGCGAGTCGGCGGAATGAAGGGGTGATATTGCAATAAGCTATATCGAAGGAGTGACATGGTGATGTGCTGCTCGACACGAAAAACAACGATATGCATACGCTCGTGTAGGATAGATAGTCAGATTTGAGCGCTGGAAAGCACCAGCTGTTGACTGAATGCGATGGGATACATTCTGGCGGCTATAGAGACAAGAGTTGAATGCATATGCACTGAGGTGCTATATATCGTCGAGGACTGCGGCTATAATAATAACGTACATTCTTGCCGTAACAGTGATGGAGGCGTGGAGGCTGGGCAACGAAACAGATTGACGCACAAAACACACACCTCTGGATCTGCAGCTTAGAGAACGACACCCACAATCCCTTCAAAGTTCACCCTCGATACCATCGATCTCCAGTGAAATGTCGGACCTTATTCCAATCACTACACCCCTGCAAAAGTTCAGAGGTCATGGAGACTGTGTAATGGGCAGTCGCAATGTTCCCCGATAACCAACGAATGGTTACGAGCTCTTGGGACAAGACGCTTTTGTTATGGGACTTGAAGAGAGGTGTTGTGTTGAAGAAGATGGAGGGGCATTGCAGTGAGGTGAGGGAATTGGCGGTATCACGAGATGGGCAATTGATAGCAAGCGGTGATCTCAAAGGAGAGGTCATCGTCTGGCATGGAGAAACTGGCGAATTACTCATCAAAATCGAAGCACACTCCAATTGGATCACCTCACTGGATTTTTCTCCCGATGGAACAGTGCTGGCCACTAGTGCATATGACAAAACGACGAAGCTGTGGAACACCGAACCTGGCAGCAACAAGGAAGTCTAATCGAGTGTGGTAGTGATATAAAATGTGTACGGTATTCACCGTCCGGAGAACTTCTTGCCATCGCAACAAACCATAATATCGAGATTTACAAGTCAGACACAAGGAAACGCGTCGCAAAGTTCAAGGGTCACACAAAATACAACTCGTCACTCGCATGGACGCTTGATGGCACACGCCTTCTCACAGGCGGCGATGATTCTACCATACGTGAATGGGATACAACAACCTGGAAACAGGTTGGTGATCCCTGGGCGGGCCACTTTGACTATATCAATGCCATCACCGTTAATCCCACTGGTTCACTCATCGCCTCCGCATCTCATGATAATCATGTCCGTCTCTGGCGGCTCTCAGATCGACAAACCATTGCCACCTTCAAGCTCTCATTTGCACTGAAATGTGTCGCCTTCACCGTAGACGGCAACTACATCCTCAGCGGAGGTAGCGATAACATGATCTCAGAGTGGGCAGTACCTCAGGATATTCATCCAAAGGCATGTCTCCATCCTTGACTCAAATACCACAATTATTCGAGCATGTTTCGTGCAGGTCACGACAGCCCGCGAGGCGTGCATAAATGGAGATTTTTCTACCGCCGAAGAACTACTCACACAAGATATCAACACCGATCCGAACAACCATAGTCTCTACGCCCATCGTTCATTTGTTATGGCGCGAAAATACGACTGGGACCGCGCCCTTCAGGATGCAATCAAGGTGAGATTCACTGACCCACCATGGCCCCCTTCTGAATGAATGGCTAACTCGACTGTGACAAAGTCCATCAGCATCCAGCCCTCATTGTCAGGCTATATTTCCAAGGGCATCGCTTTGTGCGGGACAGGCCATGTCCAGGAATGCGAGGGCAGCATTTGATGTTGCATCAATGTACACGAACGAAGATTCACATATGTATTCACGAACTATGCATTTCCTGCTCTTGATCAAGGTATGTTACATTTGCTTGACATGCTCTGCGCTTCATCCTATATTTCAGGTCATTGCACTCTTCAATGCAGATCAACATGATGAAGCAAATCTGCTCCTCAAAGAACTCACTACCGGATGTCAGAATCCTGATACTCGCGCATGTCATATCGTGGAGGTAAGGATCATGCAGCCTGCATCGACACTAATATTTCAACTTGCATATGAAGGCATATCTACGCATTCAACTCGGACTCAAAGCCTTGGATAGCGCGCGTCACGACGAAGCCGCTGATCATTTCACTGCTGCTCTCAACTACAACGCTATGCCATCGAAATCGGACATTCATGTAATTTATGAGGATTTGGTGGTGGTGCGTCAGCATGATGCGTACATGACGCTTTTCATAAAATTGAGTATCGATCTAGCTCTTCGGCTGGGACATGGAGTCCTCGTGGCAAAAGGCACACCAGAAACGGTGTGATGCACTTTTTCGGGCAGGCAGACTTCAAGATGCCGTCAAATCATACAGATACATGATGGACAACATCGACGAAACAACGAAGACCAGCTGCCTTGAATGGTCCAACGGTAAGTCTGGAGTTCGTGATGTCGCCCAGGCTACAATTCTCATCCCCATATCACTCAGCTTTCACGAGAAAATGCAGCGCGCTCTTTCTTACCAAAGGAGATACTGCCCTTGCTGCAGGCGATTTTGACAGGGCTATTGACCTCTACTCGGCGGTGACCGACCTAACTTCTCCATCATATGTTGTCTTTGCAAACCGTAGTCAGGCAAAGTTGGGAAAGATGCTGTGGATGGAAGCACTTCTCGATGCGCAGAAGGTGCGATGGCATTTATTGTTCCTTCACCTATGCTCATTGCGGTGATACGCAGGTCATCGAACTCAACCCTTCGTCTCATATTGGATACAAGTTGAAGCACGCGGCGTTTCATGGCGCCCAACGCTATGATGAGGCTATTTCGGCCTTCGAAACGATGCTTTCAAAATTGGATGATGCTCCTGATAATGAGACACGAAGTAAGCTCCAATACCTTATACGTCAACGTACTTTGACTGCTTCTGCAGAGTTGCGCCAGCAGTATCTCAGTCCATCTGAAGCGGACCATGCTATTCGAAAGGTCATCGATGCTCAACTCGACAATGCTCCGCTGCGCGTGCTCGACACCACCACCGGTCTCTTATGCGACCGAGAGGCGCAGATACGCATCTTCAAATCGAGCATAGAGTATTTGAAGCTTTTATCATTGACAATTACACATCGAGACATCCAAGCGAAGCGCATTAAAGAAGTGGTGATGCCATACTTCCAATACGTCATGCTATCGCACAGGTGGGAAGGCCAGGAGCCGCTGCTGCAGGATATCCAGGGCAAGGTGGTCTACAATTTGGATCCGGTTGGCGGCATCAAGAAGTTACAGTCCTTCTGCAAAACTGTTCGTGATTTGGGGCATCGCTGGGCATGGAGCGACACATGCTGCATCGATAAGAGCAACAATGCTGAGCTTCAAGAATCGGTCAACTCCATGTTCATCTGGTATCACCACTCCACACTCACGGTTGTATACCTCTCCGATGTTCTACCTTCGTCAAAGTCTGGCGCGCTGGCAAAGAGCGCTTGGAACACACGGGGATGGACGGTTCAAGAATTCCTCGCTCCCAAAGTCATTCTATTTTACCAGAACGATTGGACTCCTTATGTCGGCGATCGCACTCCCAACCACAAGGAGTCCGTCGCCATCATGCGAGAGTTAGAGGATGCGACGGGCATAGATCGACAAGCCGTCGTGACCTTCTGTCCCGGAATGAGAGACGCCCGGGAGAAACTTCAGTGGGCGTCGACGCGCATTACCACAGTGCAAGAAGACATCGCATACTCGTTATTCGGCATCTTCGGCATCACCCTACCTGTCATTTATGGCGAGAAAAAGCAGAACGCACTCGGTCGGCTCTTGCAGGAAATCATATCTCAGTCGGGCGATATTACTGCCTTAGACTGGGTAGGAAAGTCATCAGAGTTCAATAGCTGTCTGCCCGCCGACATCACTTCATACAAAGCTCCACCATGCAAACTGCCACCTCTATCCGAAGATGAGATTCATTCATCGATCTCCTTGCTGCGAGGTGTTGTGGCTCTAGAGTCGGCTTCGGAATTATATCAGACACTGGACTACCTGGGCGCTCCCCGTTTCGCGTACCACCGGTTGCATCTACCTTGCATCGTATTCCCGGTGACAGAAGCCAGGCGGAGGCAAGGTCAAGACCAGGACACATATACGTATGAACTCAAATCGGACGGGCTTCGCAACCTGCAGATCACCACAAAAGACAGGTTCACCCCGTTCTCGCCGACTAGACCGCCTCCCTCGTGGCAGACAATTTTACTCGTTCGTCCATGGAGTCACGATCTCCTCGGGCTGCGTGACACTGCGGACGATACGCAGAGCGTGGACAATTTGTCCGTGTCCGAATCTTTGTGGCACGATTCACTTCCAGCGCGAACTGGCCCGATTTATTGGGATCCTCACTCGCGAGCATTGCGATTGATTGTTCGCCTTGGACAGCCTTTCAGTGCATTTTTGCTAGCGCGGCAGCGAGACGGAGAATTCAAGAGGATCGCATCGGAGCATGATATCATTGCACAGGTTAAAGGCATGGCTTCCATTAGCTACTTGATGGACATCAGGACACTAGAGGTACTGTAGCTGCATGCACCATGGGAAGCATTTATCATGAAGCCACCTCCCAAGAGATTGATGACCCGAGCAAACTACCCGTAATTGTGGTTGATGAGATCGAGCATGGTACGAGAGAGACCAGTGATGACATTGTTTATTGCGAACTGTATGGCATGATACGGAGGTGAATCGATGGCGAAGTAGCTGAGCCCGACCTCACTACCACCAATTTGTCGAAGCCCACGTGAAGGTTAGCGCAGAATATGAAAAGCCTCACTCTACAATCAGACCATCTTTCGTTTCATCCTCGTTAGGATGTACTGAGTCTGCAGATAGTACAAGACGTTCGAGAATAATCATGAGTCGATCAAAAATTGATCAGGCAGTGTCTGGCACATGATAATCGGGATGAGACCTTTGGCAAAAGAACCCTCACTTAGTAGTCTCTCGGCGTTCCAGGAATAGGGACCATCGATTCCATGGTAGTTGGCATTCCAAACCACAATTTTTTTAACGCGAGGCTCAAGGGTTCGCCGAGGTTAGCGACCATGTTCCACTGGTATTTGTATGGTGCAGGATTCCAACGATGCACTTGATAGGGGATTGGCGAATGAGATAAGGGAGTCGACTGAAACCAGTCGGGCAAGGAAATTCGGAATGGGGAAGCGCAAAGCAGATATGAATAAGGAACAGAGCACTGGAAGCAAGGTGCTCCTCCATGACAAAATTGGTGACCAACTGACATGATAATGACACCAGGCCAGTTCCTAAAATACCTTTGTCGAGTTTGAGATGCCAGGAGGGAAGAACTTTGACTGCATCCGGTACACAAGCAGGTCTTGGGAGTCGGCGGGATGAAGTGGTAATATCACAGTAAGCTATATGCATGCATTCGAAGGACTGACATGGCGATGTGCTGGTCCCTGGAGTAGCTGTTCGACACAATATTATGCAGGATATATAGTCGGATTCGAGCACTGGAAAGCACCGGCTGTCGATTTGATTGATGGGATACATTCTGGCAGCTGCGGAGACAAAAGTGTGATACATGTATGCACTGAGGCGCTGGGAGTTGTATACTGTCAGCGGGTATGATGTGCACACATCGACAAAAGTGTCACTCGCGTGTACGTACCTTATTCGGTTTACAAACCCCGAACAGAATTGTAAACGATATGCATGAGATTGCAGCAATATGCAAGTACTAACAGATGTGAAACTTGTACACGAAGTGTGCCAAGCTTGTAAAGTAACTAACAGAAGTGCGGAGGTAATGCATGAGATTGTAGCATGTATACAAATTGATGGCAGACTCGGATATGTACCAAATGTAAGCTCGTACACGAAATGTGCGAAGTTTGTACAGTGATCAACAGAAGTGCAGAGGTATGTCAGGTATGTATGAGATACTAATAGTAGATGTAGTAGCTACTGTAGCGCAATTTGATGTGCCCATTATTGTGATCAATGAGAATGCATATAAATTCATTACCCATACAAGAACCCTCCGGGAGTTGTAGTGGCATGGTATCGAACGTCACCCAAACAAAGGTGAGACTACAATCACAACCTATTGCAGGATATGTATAAAGAACATGGACTTGTATTGTAGCTCACAAGTCCGTCACTTGTTTGTAGGTAACGTAGCAATTGTATACCTTGTACTGGCTGTTAGGCCTGTTACATGGTTTGCATAGGTTCGTTTCTGTTGTCGATGCACTTGCCGTAATGATGATTATAGAGCGTGGAGGCGAACAGCCTCCTTGAAGTCATGTGCAGCTTAAAGCAAGAGACTCACAGTCCCTTCAAAGTCTAGCCCGACCACGCCCAACGCCGTCAACCTCCAGTAAAATGTCGAAACTCACCTCAATCACCAAACCCCTGCAAGAATTTAAAGGCCATGGAGACGGCATAAGGGCAGTCGTGGTTTTCCCAGATAAACGTCGGATGGTTACGGGTTCAGACGACAACACGCTTCGTCTGTGGGACATGAAGACAACGACTATGTTGAAGAAGATGGAGGGGCATCGCAGTTGGGTGCTGGCTTTGGTAGTATCACGAGATGGGCAATTGATAGTAAGCGGTGATGAGGAAGGAGACGTCATTGTCTGGCACGGAAAAACTGGCGAATCGCTCACCCAACCCATCAAAGCACATTCCACTTATATCACTTCACTGGACCTTTCTCCTGATGGAACAGTGCTGGCCACTAGTGCATATGGCAAAACGACGAAGCTGTGGGACACCAAAACTTGCCGGGGGCAACAAGGAAATTCAATAAAGTGTGATAGTTATGTTAACTGCGTACGGTATTCGCCCTCTGGAGAACTTCTTGCCATCGCAACATTCGACAATATCGAAATTCATAATCCAGGCACGAGGAAACGCGTCGCAAAGTTCAAGGGTCACACAAAGTACAACTCGTCACTCGCATGGACACCTGATGGCACACGCCTTCTCACAGGCGGCGATTATGAGGATCCTACCATACGCGAATGGCATACAACAACATGGAATCAGGTCGGTAATCCCTGGACGGGCCACTCTGACTATATCAATGCAATCACTGTGAATCCTGCTGGCACACTTGTCGCCTCCGCATCTCATGACAATCACGTCCGTCTCTGGCGGCTCTCAGACCGACAAACCATTTCCACCTTCAAGCACACATCTTGGACTCTATGTGTCGCTTTCTCCGTGGACGGCAACTACATCCTTAGCGGAGGTTGCCATAATATGATCTCGCAGTGGATAGTACCTCAGGGTATTGACTCACTTCATCCAAAGGCATGTTTCCGTCCTTGACTCATGTACCACAATTCGAGCGTGTTTCGTGCAGGTGCTACCCTTCACGACAGCCCGCGAAGCATGCATATATGGAGACCTTTGTACTGCCGAAGAACTGCTCACACAAGATATCAACACCGATCCGAACAACCATACTTCCTACGCCCATCGCTCATTCGTCATGGCGCGAAAACACGACTGGGACCGCGCCCTTCAGGATGCAATTAAGGCGAGATTTACTAATCCATCAATGCCCCGTCATGAATGGCTAACTCGACTGTGACAAAGTCCATCAGCATTCAGCCCTCATTGTCAGGCTATATTTCCAAGAGCATCGCCCTCTGCGGAACAGGCCTTATCCGGAGCGCGAGGGCAGCATTTGATGTTGCATCAATGTACACGGACAAAGATTCACATGTGTATTCACAAACTATGCACTTCCTGCTCTTGATCAAGGTATGTTACATCTGCCTGACATGCTCGCCGTTTCATCCCGTATATCAGGTCATTGTGCTCTTCAATGGAGACCAACATGACGAGGCAAATCTGCTCCTCAAAGAACTCACTACCGGATGTCCCAATGCTGATACTCGCGCATGTAATATCGTGGAGGTAAGGATCATGCAGCCTGCATCAACATTACTCTTTCAACTTACATATAAAGGCATATCTACGCATTCAACTCGGACTCAAAGCCTTGGATAGCGCACGTCACGACGAAGCCGCTGATCATTTCACTGCTGCTCTCAACTACAACGCTATGCCATCGAAATCGGACATTCATGTAATTTATGAGGATTTGGTGGTGGTGCGTTAAGACGATGCGTACAGCATCCTTTCAATAACAAGTCCCTTGTCCAGCTCTTCGGCTGGGATCTCAAATCGTTGTGGCTCACTGCATACAAGAAACGGTGTGATGCACTCTTTCGGGCAGGTAAACTTCAAGATGCCATCGAATCATACCGATGCATGATGGACAACATCGACGAAACAACGAAAGTCAGCTGCCTTGAATGGTCCAACGGCAAGTTTTCGAAATTCGTGATGTCGCGCAGGCTACAATTCTCATCCCCATTTCACTCAGATTGCACGAAAAAATGCAGCGCACCCTTTCTTACAGAAGGAGATACTGCCCTCGCTGCAGGCGATTTTGACAGGGCTATTGACCTCTACTCGACGGCTATCGACCTTACTTCTCCATCTGACACTGTCTTTGCAAATCGTGGTCAGGCAAAGTTGGGAAAGATGCTGTGGATGGAAGCACTTCTCGATGCGCAGAAGGTGCGATGGCATTCATTGTTCCTTCACCTATGTTCATTGTGGTGATGGACACAGGTCATCGAACTCAACCCTTCGTCTCATATTGGATACAAGTTGAAGCACGCGGCGTTTCATGGCGCCCAACGCTATGATGAGGCTATTTCGGCCTTCGAAACGATGCTTTCAAAATTGGATGATGCTCCTGATAATGAGACACGAAGTAAGCTCCAATACCTTATACGTCAACGTACTTTGACTGCTTCTGCAGAGTTGCGCCAGCAGTATCTCAGTCCATCTGAAGCGGACCATGCTATTCGAAAGGTCATCGATGCTCAACTCGACAATGCTCCGCTGCGCGTGCTCGACACCACCACCGGTCTCTTATGCGACCGAGAGGCGCAGATACGCATCTTCAAATCGAACATAGAGTATTTGAAGCTTTTATCATTGACAATTACACATCGAGACATCCAAGCGAAGCGCATTAAAGAAGTGGTGATGCCATACTTCCAATACGTCATGCTATCGCACAGGTGGGAAGGCCAGGAGCCGCTGCTGCAGGATGTCCAGGGCAAGGTGGTCTACAATTTGGATCCGGTTGGCGGCATCAAGAAGTTGCAGTCCTTCTGCAAAACCGTTCGTAATTTGGGGTATCGCTGGGCATGGAGCGATACATGCTGTATTGACAAGAACATCGATGTTGAGCTCCAAGCATCAGTCAAGTCCATGTTCATCTGGTATCACCACTCCACGCTCACTATCATATACCTCTCGGATGTCCCGCCTTTGTCAATGTCTGGTGCATTGGCAAGGAGCGCTTGGAACACACGCGGGTGGACGGTTCAAGAATTCCTCGCTCCCAAAGTCATTCTCTTCTACCAAAAGGATTGGACTCTTTATCTCGGTGATCGCACTCCCAACCACAAGGAATCCGTCGCAATCATGCAGGAGTTAGAGGCTGCGACAGGCATAGATCGACAAGCCGTCGTGGCCTTCTGTCCCGGAATGAGAGACGCCCGAGAGAAACTCCAGTGGGCGTCGACACGTATTACCACATTGCAAGAAGACATCGCATACTCGTTATTCGGCGTCTTTGGCGTCCGCCTACATGTTGATTATACCGAGAAGAAGCAGAACGCACTCGGGCGGCTCCTGCAGGAAATCGTAGCTCAGTCTGGCGATATTACTGCCTTAGACTGGGTAGGAAAGTCATCAGAGTTCAATAGCTGTCTGCCCGCCGACATCACTTCATACAAAGCTCCACCATGCAAACTGCCATCCCTATCCGAAGAAGAGATTCAGTCATCGGTCTCCTCGCTGCAAGGTGTTGTGGTTCTAGAGTCGGCTTCGAAATTATATCAGACACTGGACTACCTGAGCGCTCCCCGTTTCGCACACCGCCGATTGCATCTGCCTTGTATCGTATTCCCGGTGACAGAAGCCAGGCGGAGACCAGGTCAAGACCAGGACACATATACGTATGAACTCAAGTCAGACGGGCTGTGCAACCTGCAGATCACCACAGAAGACAAGTTCACCCCGTTCTCGCCGGCAAGGCCGCCGCCTGCCTGGCAGACAATCTTACTCGTTCGTCCATGGAGTCGCGATCTCCTCGGGCTGCATGACACTGCAGACGATACGCAAAGCGTGGACAATTTATCCGTGTCCGAATCTTCGTCATATGATTCACTTCCTGCGCGAACTGGCCCGATTTATTTGGATTCTCACTCGCGAGCATTGCGATTGATCGTTCGCCTTGGACAGCCTTTCGGTGCATTTTTGCTAGCGCGGCAGCGCGACGGAGAATTCAAGAGGATTGCATCGAATCGTGATATCATTGCACGGGTTAAAGGCATGGCTTCTATTAGCTACTTGATGGACATCAGGACACTAGAGGTACTGTAGCTGCATGCACCATGGGAATCATTTATCATGAAGCCACCTCCCAAGAGATTGATGACCCAAGCGAACTACCCGTAATTGCGGTTGATGAGATTGAGAACGGTACGAGAGAGATGCTAATGTCGTAATATATCCGATTGGTTGTTTGGATTGAAGACTTTTGCCAAACTCAGATTCTCTGCACATAACAAGTATCACCGCACAGACTTATCAACTGACAGACCAAACACTATTTTTGGGAACAAAACCCAGGGAAGCCCAGTCCCATGGCCCATGTTTCGTGGTGGGATGTATGCGTCGTAAAATGAGCCCGGGTCATAACATATGATAGGAGTCTTGCAACGAAAGCGCCGATGTGATAAGTTAGGCCCGCGATGATCGCGACCGCTGCGGACCTTACAGCATGGTGTGCTAGCCAGATCACAATGTGGGCCCAACTGCTGTGGATATGAAGTATTATGAACCAAAATCAACTCGGGGGACGAAGCACCTTGGTCGATTGAACCAACCTCGGAGCAGAATTTCCACTCTTTGTTTCATCATCCCCAGCATTTGCGTTTTGTTTCCACCACATCATGCGGTGTCCGCGGCGTTATGGATTGCTGCAGACCCAGTGCCCTTCATCTTGCGTGTCACTGAACGCTTCTACAGAGATGACAATTTATTCAATGGATGCACGAGCATTGACCAATCGCGCATGATATCATCCTGATTTCTACATTCAAATGCTTGAGGTGAGTTTGAATTTCGCACGTTTGCCTATATACTGATATGATCTTCTTGCACGTCCACGCGTCTACCTTGCAGTATTGAATTGATCTATTTGGCAGATTTTGTTTGTGTTATTGATGCACTTTGGACGATCAACGTTAACCTCGGCGTGTTTTCCGAAGAGCGCATCATGTAAAGAAAATCGGATTCAGAAACTGCGAGCTGCCGATATCTAATACTCGTGTCGTACATATACAAAAATATAGAAACATTCTTAACAGATAAATCGTACATGGAAAAATGATCCCATACTGTAAAAGAAACAAGGCATATCGTGTCTACAAGTTACAAAAGAAACGAGCAGTTCAACATCTGCTGAGTACATATCGATAAAACGAAGACGTGTCCGTAAGTCACAGGCAGTCCATGATCTGCGAAGTAGATACCGGTAAGAGAAATTCAAAGACAAGGAAACAAATCAAGAGCCATTTACACGATGGCGAAGACAAGAGAAGAGACTTGAGATAGACGTATGTAGGAGCCGCGGGCGGTGGCCTTCAACTCCAAGTGCTCTGAGACAAGATGGAGGCGGTTACGCTGTTGCGGTTGTGTCGGGATTGGTCGTAAGGGACATCCGACGTCGAAGACTGCAGGTATAATTGGGCGGCGCGAAGACATAGTTTGTGCGCGGCCAGCGGTGGCCTTCAACCTCGCGGGCATGAAGCTCCAGGTCGTAGGGGACAGCGAGGGAGGCCGTTGCAGATCTTCGGGATTTGGTCGTAGGGGACCTCGGGAGTAGCATTGTGTCTGAAGGTGTCGGTCTTGAATGATTTCGATCGAATTTCCTGGGTCGGGCGTCTTCTGATCCAGAAGCAGTGGTGCAGGCGACAGCATAGAGGGGAGTCCAAGCTCGGCCATGGCAGCTGCCCAGCCGTCGACAAGAGCGGTTTGGTCGGCGAGGAGATCGTCATGCAGTTGTTCAAGGTCATCTATTTTAAATCAACAAACGAAGCGGACGTCACCGGAAATCACTCACTGATCGCAGTAGCGTGTTCTTGTTGCTTGGAGCGAGTGCGTTCGATGCTGCCACGGGCAGCAGCCAAGCGAGTGGATCTAGATTCGCGCTAACAAAAGATGGTGAGTGCAGCACTTGGCTTCGCAACGAACATGTCCATACCTTGTGTCTTTCCGGGCGGAAATTCTGATGCCGTTTCGTATCCGGGGGTTTCAGCTGAGGCGACACAATCTGAGGCAGGATATTGTCAAGAGAGGGCGTCGTGATCGTTTGAGTTGAAGCGTCCACGAAAAGCGAAACGTCGGTTGTCGTCAGGTGTCCGTCCTCCAAGATTGGAGGAACCTGCGTCCGTTGAGAGGGTCCACTCGGGTCATCGATCGTTGGTGCTTTCGTACCTGGGAGTAGCTCGCTACTGGAACAGTCGCTGTCGTCCTATAAAAATTCAAACATTGAGCGATAAAGACAAGTAAACTGTGCGACTTCATACCTGGAGGATAGTGCTTTCCTGAAGGTCGGCGTCAAAGAAATCCTTCACGAAGTCGTCATCATGGCCGACGAGAGTCGTGTCGGAATCGATTGAGAGGCGCTTGGTGTTCTGAACCGGCGAAGTCGGCAGGATCGGCGTGCATAATGTGGAACATGTCGTAGATGGCGGAGTGCAGTGAGAGTCATTTGCAATTGTTACTTCTGGCGGAGGGCTGCAAGGTTCGGTTGCGATTGATGCAATTGGCGGAGTGCTACATGGTTCGGTTGCGATTGGATTCGATAAAATTGAGTCTGCTGCAGTAGAGAAATCGGACACTTTGTTGCAAATGAGAGGCGCGTTGAGCTCGGCTAAATTGTGCTTCGGAGGGGATTGAGCGTCTTTACTGAGGAGTATCCGGGCGGTCTCGTTGGAAGCTAGAACTAGTACCGCGACAGAAATACAGAATTCGGTTATGACCAGGCCTGCGGTGACGTTCTCCGCTTCTTTGATGGCCTTGGACGTCCGATCCACCACAGTGTGTTTGAAAAAGAATGCTCCGAGGCACCCAGCGACGGTGACATGGGCGGCACCATCGGAGATAGCGGAAATCATATTGTAAGGCGAGTTGAAGTTGAGAATGAGAGTAATGCACGTAAATCGAGGACGTACCGTCACGCCGTCACGGTGGCCCGTGACGGCCTCCAGGTGCATGGAATGACCTAATAATTTAGAAAGAGAGGATGATCACCTCTTGTGAGTGTTCATGTATCGATAACCAAAGGTAGCTGATAAACTATTGGTAGTAGCGCTGACAGATCAAGGGGTGAATCCCGCAGTGCGGCGGCGCATAACTGCATTCAAATCGTCGTTCGAGGTCTGAGTTGATTGGTGGTCGGCTAGTCCCCACAGGTCTTGTCACCGAGTATGATCCTATCAGATAGGCGGTCTCAGGTCTGTAAATTTAAAGGTTCGACCATTCTGCAACCAAAAATCTCATCTTGAAATTCCAAAATTTTATTCATAGCCCTATCCTCGTCATTCAGTCATCTCATCGGTCATATGAAGCCTTGGATATTCAAAACCTTGAATGTCTGGATATCGTGCATCAAACGTTTCAACTATGCACGTACTACAAACATCGATATCGATGCATTATCGTAAAGTTTCGTCAGACATACGCTCCACTCACTGGAAAGTTCGAGCCGCCTCGGCTTCACCGGACTGCAAGCGCGAACAAACCCAAACGATTCCCACAAGGACAAACTATGTTCTCCGTCGAAACGAGTGAGTGCTGGTGTCATCCAGCGGAATTGAAGGATGTAGCATGTGTAAATATGCGAGACTCGAGTTAGTTTCTATATGAAATAGATTCTAGCCGAGTATGCTTTGGAAAATTAGGCAAGTTCGACGACAAGTTTATAGAGTTTTCTGTTGATAGTCTGTGCGTGGAAGATTCACTGTGACGCCATGCGTCTGTGTTACGCTTGTTTTGGAACGCAACAGCAGCTTTTGGTCGCCGAGTTTAGTGCACACTGCGCTCTAGCAGCTAAAACCTTCAAAATTTACGGCCACACACATGTATTCCGACACAAGAATACCTTGTATTCTTCATGTTTTGATTCAAGGTTGTACAAATCGCAGCCAATGACGACAAGTTGTGGCACTGTTAGTCTATATTCAAATCAGAACCGTGTGCATGGTAATCATTATGAATAGTCGGACCTGCCAATTTTCTTGCGCAGGGTTTACATACTGGAACAGTCCGTTCGGTGTGTGGGCCGATGAGTTCCACGTGAATTTCCTGCTAAGCCCGCAATCGCAACCGTTTTTCCTGTACACTCAAAGTTCATCACAGGAGCTGTGAGGCGAGCACGCTCATCCATCCTAACAGCAGTAGAAGTGATTCTATAGCACGACTTTAGTCGCAGACCTAGTCGCGGTTGTGACGAATTGCCTGCGAACAGGTACGTGAGCTCAGGAATAGAACTAAATGTTGGAGTACTGCCCATTGAACTACTCTTAAACGATCCGCGATCCCAATTTCTCCCTGCAATACTATCAGTCAAAAACATGCTACCCGTGGTGGAACCACTGCACACACAGTCAAAGTAGAATGGGATCAGATGCTCGCTCACGCCACAAAGCCTAAAGTCGATGTCCATAGGAATTTACTACACGTTACAGACTGAAAAAATGGAGGCGACCGTCGATATTGAAGTCTGGGTCACTTGTTGAACGGCCAAGATGACGTTAGCGAGGTAGTACCCCAATACCAAATGGCCTAAGGACCAAGCTGCAAGTAGGGTCGTCACAACATTGCTAGAACAGAGCCGTAAGCATAGATGTGTATGCGACTTCTGAGAGGTTTTGGAGCAGGCCCCGTCGTTCTACAACCAGGCCATTCATCGTTTCATCCTCATTAGAATACACTGGTACTTGTGGGGTGCGGGATTCCGATGATGGACTTGGGGAGGGGATTTACAAATGAGAGAACGAAACCAATTGAAGTAGGAGAAGCTCGTAGTAGAGATGAATCATGAGCAGAGCGCTCCTCCGTGACAGAATTAGTGACGAGTTTGAGATGCCAGAAGGGAGAAGCTCGGCTGCATCCGGTCCACAAACAGGTTTTAGGAGTTGGCGGGATGAAGGGGTGATATCACAGTAAGCTATATGCATGAGTTCGAAGGACTGATATGGTGATGTGCTGGAGTAGCTGTTCGACAGAAAAAAAACAACTCCGATATTCATGCAAGATAGATAGTCAGATTCGAGTGCTAGGAAGTACCGACTGCTCGATCGGATGCGATGCAATATATTCTGGAAGTTATGGAGACAAGATTCGGATGCATGTATACACTGAGGTGCTGGGAGGGTATACTGTTGACAAGGTGCATTCTTGCCGTAATGGCAGTGATGGAGGCGTGGAAGCGAACAGCCTCAAGTGTCCTGGGCGTTTATTGAAACGAGGCAGCAGTTCGGAAGCAGCATAAAGCGCACAATACACCTACCTCCACAGCTTAGAGAAAAACACACACAATTCCTCCGAAGTCCACCTCGACCGCGCTCAACACCATCAAACTCCAAGAAAATGTTGAACCTCATTCCAATCACCATTCACCTGCGAGAGTTCAAAGGCCACGAAGAACGCCTGACAGCAGTCGCAGTTTTTCCTGATAAACGACGGATGGTTACCGGCTCATACGACAAGACGCTTCGTCTGTGGGACTTGAAGACAAGTGTTGAGTTGAAGAAGATGGAGGGGCATAGCAGCGGGGTGCGGAGATTGGCAGTATCACGAGATGGGCAATTGATAGCAAGCGGTGATTTTAACGGAGAGGTCATCGTCTGGCATGGAGAAACTGGAAAACCACTCACGCAACCCATCAAAGCCCACTCCAATTGGATCAACTCGCTGGATTTGTCTCCCGATGGAACAGTGCTGGCCACTGGTTCATGGGACAAAATGACGAAACTGTGGAACACCAAAACCTGGCAGCTGCAAGGAAATCCAATCGAGTGTGGTAGCTTTGTCAACTGCATACGGCATTCGCCGTCTGGAGAACTTCTTGCCATCGCAACACTCAGCAATATCGAAATTTATAATCTAGGCACGAGGGAACGTCTCGCATCCTTCAAGGGTCATACATCATACAACCTGTCACTCACATGGACGCCTGATGGTACACGCCTTCTCACAGGTGGCGAAAAAATTGATCCTACCATACGCGAATGGGATACAACAACCTGGAAGCAGGTCGGCGATCCTTGGACGGGCCACACCGAAGATATCAATGCCATCGCCATCAATCCTGCTGGCACGCTTATTGCTTCCGCATCTTATGACAATCATGTTCGTCTCTGGCGGCTCTCAGACCGACGAAACGTTGCCACCTTCAAGCACACATCCTCGCCGGCATGCGTCAATTTCTCCGTGGACGACAACCACATCCTCAGCGGAGGTTTCGATAAGATGATCTCGGAGTGGGCGGTACTTCAGGGTATTCATCCAAAGGCATGTTTCCATCCTTGACTCATCTACCACAATTCGAGCATGCTTCGTGCAGATCCTTGCCATCACGACAGCCCGCGAAAGATGCCCAGATGGGGACTTGTCTACCGTCAAAGGATTACTCACGCCAGATATCACTACCGATACGAACAACCATATTTCCTACGCTCATCGGTCAAAGGCATGTTTCCGCCCCTGATGATATATACACAATTTGAGCATGTTTCCTGCAGATCCTAGCCACCACGACGGCCCGTGTTGCATGCATAGATGGTGACTTATCTACCGCCGAAGAACTACTCACCCAAGATATCAACACCGATCCAAACAACCATACTTCCTATGCCCATCGCTCATTCGTTATGGCGCGAAAACACTACTGGGACCGTGCCCTTCAGGATGCAGTCAAGGTGAGATTCACTGACCCATCATGGCCCCCTTACGAAAGGCTAACTCGACAATGACAAAGTCCATCAGCATTCAGCCCTCATTGATAGGTTATATATCCAAGGCCATCGCCCTCTGCGGAACAGGCCATGTCCGGAATGCGAGGGCAGCATTTGATGTTGCATCAATGTACACAGACCAGGATTCATCAACCATCCATTTCTTGCTCTTGATCAAAGTATGCTACTTTTGCCTCACGTACTCTTCGCCTCATCATGCATTTCAGGCCATCGCCCTCTTCAATGCAGATCAACATCACGAGGCAAACCTGCTCCTCAAAGAACTCGTTACTGGCTGTCCTAATGCCGATACTCGCGCGTGTTGGGTTGTGCAAGTAAGCGTCATCCACACTTGGTCATCCACACTAATCTTTGCAACTCGCACATCAGGCATATCTGCGCGTTCAACTCGGAATCAAGGCCTTGGATAGCGCACGTTACGACGAAGCTGCTGATCATTTTACTGCCGTTCTCAACTCAAGTGCTGTCCCGTGGAGTTCACCCATTCATTTTATGTACGAGGACTTGGTAGTGGTACGTGAATGCACATTCGAAATCTTCTTCATAACTGAGTCCCTTGTCCAGCTCTTCGGTTGGGATCTCAAATTATTGTGGCTTACTGCACACCAGAAACGCTGTCATGCACTCTTTCGGGGAGGTAAACTTCAAGATGCCGTCAAATCATACCGATACATGATGGACAACATCGACGAAACAACGAAGGCCAGCTGCCTTGAATGGTCCAACGGCAAGTCTGGAGTTCGTAATGTCGTGCAGGCTACAATCCTCACCGCAATTTCACCCAGCTTTCATGGAAAAATGCAGCACATTCTATCTTACCAGCGGAGATGCTGCCCTCGCTGCAAGCGATTTTGACAGGGCTATCGACCTCTACTCGACGGCGATTGACCTGGATTCTGCATCCCATGTCGTCTTTGCAAATCGTAGTGAGGCAAAGTTGGGGAAAAGGCTGTGGGTGGAAGCACTTCTCGATGCGCAGAAGGTGCGATGGCATTGATTGTTTCTTCACCTGTGCTTATTGTGGTCATACATAGGCCATCCAACTCAATCCTTCGTCTCATATTGGATACAAGTTGAAGCATGCAGCGTTTCATGGCGCCCAACGCTACGACGAAGCTATTGAGGCCTTCAAAACGATGCTCTCAAAATTGGATGATGCTCCTAACATTGAGACACGAAGTAAGCCCCAAATACGTCATACAGCAACATACTTTAGCTGTTTCTGCAGAGCTGCACCAGCAGTATCTCAGTCCATCCGAAGCGGACCATGCTATTCGAAAGGTCATCGATGCTCAACTCGACAATGCTCCGCTACGCGTGCTCGACACCACCACCGGTCTCTTATGTGAACGAGAGACGCAGATAAGTATCTTCAAATCGAGCATAGAGTATATGGAGCTCTTGTCATCGACAATCACACGTCGAGATATTCAAGTGAAGCGCATTGAAGAGGTGGTGACGTTATACTTCCAATATGTCATGCTATCACACAGGTGGGAAGGGAAGGAGCCGCTGCTTCATGATATTCAAGGCAAGGTCGTCTATGAGTTGGACCCGGTCCGCGGCATCGCGAAGTTGCAGTCCTTCTGCAAAACTGTTCGTAATTTGGGGTATCGCTGGGCATGGAGCGACACATGTTGTATTGACAAGAGCAATAATGTTGAGCTTCAAGAATCGGTCAACTCCATGTTCATCTGGTATCACCACTCCGCACTCACGGTCGTATACCTCTCCGATGTTCTACCTTCGTCAAAGTCTGGCGCGCTGGCAAAGAGCGCTTGGAACACACGGGGATGGACGGTTCAAGAATTCCTCGCTCCCAATGACATCCTATTTTACCAGAAGGATTGGAGTCCTTATCTCGGGGATCGCACTCCCAATCACAAGGAGTCCGTCGCGATTATGCAAGAGTTGGAATACGTGACGGGGATGGATCGACGAACCGTCGTGGCCTTCTGTCCCGGGATGAGAGACGCCCGGGAGAAACTTCAGTGGGCGTCGACACGTATTACCACATTGCAAGAAGACATCGCATACTCGTTATTCGGGGTCTTTGGCGTCCGTCTACGTGTTGATTATGGCGAGAAAAAGCAGAACGCACTGGGGCGGCTCCTGCAGGAAATCATATCTCAGTCGGGCGATATTACTACCCTAGACTAGGTAGGAAAGTCATCAGATTTCAATAGTTGTCTACCAGCCGACATCACTTCATACGAAGTTCCACCATGCAAGCTGCCATCTCTATCCGAAGAAGAGATTCAGTCATCGGTCTCCTCGCTGCAAGGTGTTGTGACTCTACAGTCAGCTTTGAAATTGTATCAGGCACTGGACTACCTGAGCGCTCCCCGTTTCGCGCACTGCCGGTTGCATCTGCCTTGCATCGTATTTCCGGTGACAGAAGCCAGGCGGAGGCCAGGTCATCACCAGGACACATATACGTATGGACTCAAGTCAAACGGGCTTCACAACCTACAGATCACCACACAAGACAAGTTTAGCTCCTTCTCGTTGGCAAGGCCGCCTCCCGCCTGGCAGGCAATCTTGCTCGTTCGTCCATGGAATCGCGATCTCCTCGGGCTGCATGACACTGCAGACGATACGCAGAGCACGGACAATCTGTCCGTGTTCGAATCTCTGCTGCACGCTTCACCTGCTGCACAAACTGAGCCGATTTATTGGGACTCTGACTCGCGAGCATTGCGATTGATCGTTCGTCTCGGACAGCCTTTTAGTGCATTTTTGCTAGCGCGGCAGCGAGACGGAGAATTCAAGAGGATCGCATCGGATCATGATATCATTGTACAGGTTAAAGAATTGGCTTCTATTAGCTACTTGATGGACATCAGGACATTAGAGGTACTGTAGCTGCATGCATTCTTTCAGCAATCTCAAGCCTGTTCTGGGAGGACGTTTATCATCACGCCACCCCCAAAGAGATCGATTGATAGCCCGAGTGTTCCAAATCCACTTGCAATTGCGGTGGATGAGATCGAGCATGGTAGGAGTGACAATCATGGATTTACACATTGATTGTCGAATGTGTTGTGGAGCGACCAGTGATGATAATGTTTGTTGGGAATTATACGACATGGCTCGGAGGTGAATCAACGGCCAAGCAGCTTCTAATCATTAAGATGCAGTGTGTGCTGATACACCAAGGTATGAGCGTAACTGATGTTTCATCCGTGGACTTGCATACTAGAATATTATGTTCAGTATATTAAACAGTGTGATCGCGAGGATCAAGTCAGAGGCAATCACAAGAAGTCCCCGCGATACGCACCGCTCAACTCCATCGACCCCTCGGCGCCATCAAAGAAATGTGAGGAGAAAACAGAGAACCCACCGAGACGCCATTGTTCACTACTCTTTCAACTACGAACCGGTCACATCGCGCTCAACAAACATCTTGATCAACCGCATATCGAGATCGCCAACAGCGCAGTGCCCAAACTGCGAAGCCCACGACGAATCGGTACACCACTTAAGTCCTCCTGGCATGCCCTGCATACACGCAGCAGCGCGAAAGACTAAAGGACGAAGTCGGCCCGCGCCAATGATAGGGGAGCTCAAAGTTGAACGCCCAACGCCCAAGCCGGAACCACCATGTACTACAGTGTCACATTGAGCTCTATGTAGTATGATGTCTATCGCCAGTAGAATAGAGTAGGTAGTGTCCAACATAGGGCTTCGCCCCAATGCACAATAAACCAGGATCCAAAAAAAACAGTGTGATCGTTGTGGATCATATTCACTCGAACAAGTGCGAACTTTTAGTTTCATCATACCCATGTACTATTCCAACACAAAAATGACATGTATTCTTTGATCTTGTTCAAGGCTGCAAGTACAAATACCAGCCAATAGCAACAAGTTGCTGTCCCGTTATTTATACGATTTAATACAGTCACACCCCGTCGAGAAACTAACAACAGCAATATGAACGGACGTGCCCGCTGCCGCCGCCATCGCGCAGGGTTTACAGACTGGAGACTTACATTTTGTGCACGGGCCGACGAGTTCCACGTAGTTTTCCTTTGCTACATTCTCTGGGGCTTCTTCGGCACAGTCGTGGCAGAGGTTCGAAGCTCTACAGCCACGACATCCCACAAGGTATGAGCATCCACGGCAAAATGGCCTGGCGCAGCGAAGACAACATAAAAAGAAGCCGCCTTTTCTGTGCAGAGATCGCACGTCCAGGTTTCCTCGCATAGGCAGGTTGTGCCGCCGACGACACAATCAATACAGATGTCACTGTACCAACAGCGGTGTCCTGCGGCACATGGCCGCCAGCGCATGCAGAACAACGGAAATGCAGCGCAGCTGCGCGAAGGACACATGACTTTCAAACAAACCTTGCATTGGAGAAGGTCTGATCGACAAATATCACATCGATGACTGTGTCGAGGATCTGTGCTCTGGATAAAGCCTTCTTTCATAAGGAGCTCATGATATTTCTGACGCAAACGATTTGCATTCAAACAAATAAGTCAATATTGCGAACTAGCTCTCACCTGCATTTGAACTCGTTCCCACACCTGACCTGCAGGGTAGCTCTCTGGTTCGTCTATTCGTATTCTGTTGGATCTGGGGTAAACTGAGACCTCACAACGGTGAAATCGCAGATGTCTGTCACGGTCGGCACGAGCTCAGACGGGACGGGTATACGTGATCCTTGCGTCATATCTTCGATCTGCATAGACGGTACTATGATAGCAAAGCGAGGAGAAGTCTG